>NW_019727088.1:838077-841405 GCF_002891405.2 Cryptotermes secundus
AAGTTTTACTGTATATATATATATATATTTATTTATTTATTTAAAAATTATGATCGTGGAGACCGTCGATGGTATCAGGGCCGTCGACACAACAACAAAATAGACTGGTTATAACTTTAATGAAATCGATCAAAATGCAGACAATATAATAATCAGTTCTATTCGTTTTGTCAGACTACATGCTTCGACCCATGGACCATCATCAGGTGTAAAAAATGGAAATAAAAATATAGGCCTCTATATTGTCACTTGTATCAGTAACTAAAGATGTGGTTCGGATTGGTAATTGGATTTATTGACCACTTACAAGTCGTAACTACAATTAATTATAACACTGCTACTGATTTTCACAATTTACAATCACTCCACACTAATCTCTTCAGTCTATCTGCATTCATAACACAGGAACTACAACGTCACTGAATTACACACTCCAAATACTACACATAAATGAAGTCTTATAATCACATGTTAAGTCCCACAGGCTGATTTCTTGTACTCTTATGTACTCCTCAAGCTTACTGCTTATTTGCTTGCTGTACTCCTCCAGCTTACCGCCATACTCCGGCCGCTTACTACCCGTAACTGCCCTGGCAAGGGCAAGGGCAAGGGCAAGGGTCATGTTACAACTGACGGTCGGTCAGTCTGTTTGTCTTGGTGTCGAGCCCCAGCTGGGGCTCATGACCAGATATTTCTTTTCAATGAAAGTTACCGTCCTGTCCATGTGTAGCGCCCTCTCTGACGAGAGGTCGGGTCTGTCATCTGTCAGTCAGTCTGTATTAAGTCTATTGTCTGTATTTACATACATTTACAAATACACACTTAATCCTTACTTCTATGTACAATATATACACAGCCTCTGTCAGTCCAGGCTAGGTACAGCAGATTATGCTCTTTATATATGTATATATATATTTCCTAGTAGTATTAGCTACCACGGCAGTCTAGTCATTTGAACGGTTGTATGCCTGACCGCCGCCAAGTTTAAGCCTCTTATACTTTCTGTGTCGGGCTTCGCCTTGTCCGATGTTGCGAACATTCTCATTATCATGATTTTGTATGACTTCTGCTTGTTGCCTGCATAATTTTGTTATGTAATCATATACGTACGGGATTTTGAATGCCATGTGCAAATCGCGGACCGGTGTGCGCCTTGGAAAATTGCCAATCGTGCGGAGAACCTTGTTTTGCAGGCGCTGCAATTTCAATAAATGAGTGTCTGCCGCAAACTCCCAGGCGGGACTAGCATAAGTCATTATAGATCTAATAAGAGCTTTATGGAGGGTCAGTTTAATGTTAGCGCTCAATCGCTCACTTTTGAAAAGGGAATATACTCTAATGAATGTTCTGAAGGCCTTGGCTTCGATCATTTCTATGTGTAATCTCCAAGTCACTCTCTTATCGAAGATTACACCTAGATATTTTGCACTATAACTGCCCTGAACGAATTCGATCACTTATATAGCCGCGGAACGGACATGGAACTAAAGTAAACATAGTATATCACGTGATTACTACCCAGCCAGTCTATCGGCGCGTCGGTCGGATCTACACACATTTTCCTCTATTATTGCGTGTTGGACCGTGTTTACAGAGCTGTTGTCTGGCAACGCGTTGATCAAATATCTACACGTATTTCAGGAGTGGACATGAGGCGCTGTCTCTCACACTGAGGGAAGAACATAGAGGGGCTGTGCGATATAAACTACTGATGAGGACACTGAGACCCAAGATGGAAGAAAGGGAGGAATGAAAAATGTGTATAATGCGAAGTTTAGTAATTCGCACAGAACACCAAATGTTCTTAAGGAATCAAATCAAGGACAAGAACCAGACTTGTAGCACGCATGGGTGAATGAGAAACGTATACAAAATTTTGTTTCTGAACATGGAAGGAAAACCTAGATCTGGATGACCTATATATATATTGGTAAGGTAAAGCTAACCCTGTAACGGGCCGTGGAGGCCCATGTAAGACATTGAGGGCCTCACATTATCTAGACAATCGGCTCACAGACAGCGTAAGGTTGTTAGCCTTACGCGCCGGCAGCCCTTTACATCCCAGGAAGATTCGTGGTACTCATTTCTGTTAAGAGGCTAAATAGTATTAAAATGGATTTTTATGAGGATTCATCTGTCTCAGCATACGGTCCACTGGCGGGCTGTTGTGATCATGATAATGAACCTTCGGGGAATTTCTTGATCAGCTAAGAAGAACCCCTTTCCCCGTAATTTGCTAAGTCATTAGACATACTCGAGTGATCTTAAAGGAATAATATAGCAGGCTTTGGCACTGATATCGCTGTTGCCTGAATTGTTTAACGTAATTGGTAATATCGTATTCCTACAGTTCCGTGATAACAATCGATTTTATTATTCGAATATATACCTTACAAGTACACGGCTTTCCCATGTATGGCGCGCTCATATTAATGCATAATGTATAAGGTTGTACGACTTGCTTATTTTTACCTTTCGACATTCAGCGATTAAATATGGGATCGGACAGGCAGTAAACCCTCCATGCGCTTCTAATAAGTACAAAACTGTTCATAAAATTCGCATGTAACAAATATCGTTGTATCGATCTAAAAGTTTGTGATGATGGTAAATTGTTACAATTAATATGTTGCTGGACATTATCCATCATCTTGTCTGTTCTTAAAAAACCGTCTACTTTCTATTAAAAACACAACGTTTCGGGAACTGGAATCTGTCCCCGTCCGGGGATAGGGGCTAGCTCTGTCTATTGGACCCAACTGAGTAGGTTTTACCTGAAGACGGGGACAGATTCCAGTTCCCGAAACGTTGTGTTTTAATAGAAACTAGACGGTTTGATAAGAACAGACAAGATGATGGATAATGTCCAGCAACATATTAATTGTATCGTTGTATCGAATCGCTACTGGTGTACTTCCTTTTCGGATCTGAAGCGGCATTCTCTACCCGCTGTTTACAGAACACATCATTATGTTTGCTCCATAACTGTCAGTTAATAGACAAATAGCTACGATTACTTGATTCTTTTACAGTTGATAAAGTGAATTTAAGTGGACAGATTCATTCTTAGGCCATTTTAACGAGCCCCTACAAATACTGACGTTAACAAAAGAATAATCTGTAGGTTTGGTTCTGAAGATTGTTGTTGCGTCATGTTTGAAGGTATCGTACGCCATATTGTGTCTGAAACGAAGTCAAGAATGTGATGGCGATTTCACTCCTGCTGTAATACGCCATATTGTGTCTGAAACGAAGTCAGGAATGTGATGGCGATTTCACTCCTACTGTAATACGCCATATTGTGTCTGAAACGAAGTCAGGAATGTGA